>NC_134486.1:340884026-340911526 GCF_040206685.1 Ascaphus truei
CAAAAAATATATAAATTACAATAAACTTATATATACTAAAATTTTAGTACACTTAAAAAATATATAACCAAGGGGGGGAGACACAGGGGAGAAAAAAGACGAAAAAACTACTCATACCCTGGACAAACATAGCATGAAAAAAGTAATAAACATATCCATGAACAAATAAAGGTGCCTGAGGGGATCCACAAAAAATACTAATGGCAACAAGTGCTCTGATGTGTGGAAAAAACAGTCCCATATGAATGAAACCCCTAATGACAAACAGGGAAATACTCAGCTCCTAATGGGGATGATAAGTCCATAGAAATCCCGATAGAAGAGATTTCCTCCAACTGTTCATGTGTCAAGATCAAAAATAAAGTTCACAGGGGATGCACCAGAGAAAGTTCATCTTGCAACAAATAGTAACATGAAGGTTACCAGTAGATACACACTACAGCTGCTGCGGCCGTAATTTAAAAACTTCACCTAGTATACCGTTTGGAATACCCCTGTCATGGCACGTCATGTTTTCAACCGTACCGCCATTTACTCGGGTCTGTATCGGGTGCAGAAAATTGCATTTTAGCGTTGTCTGCAATACCGTCTAGAAACTCAAGTGGGCAATCGCGAGTTGTTGTCTTAAAAATCTAATAGCAATTCAACCTACTGTACACAATATAGCCGTATGTACAGTTCTGCAAGTCTGTGAGTGTGTACTGTAATTGTAATTTGAAGATTTATATTTGAAGCAGAGATGAACGTTACGAGTTTGTACTGTATAGTCTGAGGCTCCTTAGCCATACACAGATGAAAAATAAGAGGAGACATACAGTACCTACACTGTATACAGGATAATAAAGGGAAAAGAAGTAATACTTTCTTTCGAATGTAAAATATCTTTTCCGCTCATGCGTGTACAGTATGTCAAATTGGAACCTTGTTGAAACATATATGCATGTCATCACATTTCTATATGTATTATTTATTTCTCAATACTTTTGCTAGGCTTTTTCTTGTTTTCATACTGTTTTTATTTAATGCGCATGCGTGTATGTCTCATTGGAACCTTGTTGAAACGCATATGGGTGTCATCACATTTAGGCGCATGTGTGTATCACTTCTCATTCAATGTGAATTTCAAGTCTGAAAAAAAACTTTTTTTTTCCGTTTCTCGACATGGGCTTGCATAACAATTTTTGCTATTCTGAGAATCAATCACTACTGTAGCTTTTTAATTCTACGCTAGTCATGTACGTACTTTATGAGGTGGGTGGCATACTGTGATTTTTATTTGGGGGTGTGGGGTTCAAAACATTATGATGACCTGTTGAAAATATTTATTTGAACTAATAATCCAGCAAACAGAACTCGAACCCCTCCCCCCCCTCCACACACACAAGGGTAAAGTATTTCTACTTCTTATCGACACCTCCCCCAAAACCATTCATTTGTAATTGGAGGCTTTGTGGCTTAGTGTAAACTTCCCGAGCCCGCATGCGTACAGTATGTGTGAAAAGCTTTCTTGGGGCTTTGGCGAGAATTACTTCTCATTCAATGTGAATTTGAAGTCTGAAAAAAAGAGAAAAAAAACCCCTTTATTTTTGTTTTGGTTCTCGACATGGGCTTGCATAACAATTTTTGCTATTCTGAGAATCAATCACTAGCTTTTTAATTCTACACTAGTCATGTACACTATACTGTACTTTTATGAGGTGGGTGGCATACTGTGATTTTTATTTGGGGGGGTGTAAAGTTCAAAACATTATGATGACCTGTTTAAAATATTTCTTTGAACTAATAATCCAGCATACAGCCCTCTCCACCCTCCCCCCCCCCCCCCCCCACACACGGCTAAAGTATTTCTACTCTTTGTCGACACCTCCACCAAAACCATTCATTTGTAATTGGAGTCTTACCCATATATATATATATATATATATATATATATATATATATATATATATATATATATATATATACACACACACACACACACACACACACACACACACACACACACACACACACACTATATATATATTTTCTTCGGGTGTTTAGGCTGGGCTGACTTGTCTAAAACAGGGTCGATCATTGTCATTTCCCAGAATCCCTTGCTGCAGTGGAAGAGCTGTGTGCTGGGTGATAATGGTGAAAGGCAGGGTTGCAGACCTGTCTAAGACATGCAAATGAGCATACAGTAATATTTCCATTTGATATATATATATATATATATATATATATATATATATATATTTTTTTCCATACATTACCGTTCCGAAGTCTGGTAATCAAGAGGCATTTGTGTATCCTGGGTATAGTCAAGGGTCCGTGGGTTAGGGGGACTCCCCCACGGTATATGCCCCAAACCCCCGGACCCGGTATAGGGGTTCGGGGTATCTCCAAGCATGTATAAATGTTATTTGAAGCAACTTTTATTGAAACTCCTTTTAGGAATGTCTAGGAGCTCTGAAAATGAACGTGCGCATCTTTTCAGTAGATCCTAGGGGAGAAGGGACTTAGAAGAATGTTGTTTGATTTTTATTAACATAGGGTATAACAGTGTATATGTATATGCCATGTACATGAACTGGGGAATTTCCAAGCCCGTGGTTCCGAGAGACCAAAAGGCCACCAAGCTTGGTGCCACTGTGTCTGGTCGGGTCCCGGACTTGAAAGTCTCAGAGATGCCAAGGTGCTAGGGTGGCCGGAGTACCGGAGTTACACTCCTGACATGAGTAAGGGCTATCCTGCAACCATTTGGCCATCCCCAGACTCTCAAGAGCCAGGCACAATGGGGGGTTCAATATGCTAAGTGGCAGAGGTGCCAGGTTGACTCATGCCCCTTAGCAGAATTGAAATCAGTGCCCACCCGGCATCAGAGTACCGACAACTCTGTGATAGGCTGGTAGGAAAATTCCCACCCACTGATTGGCTGTAGCATTTTGTGAATATGGACTCAAAATCCTATAAGAAACTTAGCAGCCAATCGGGTTGAGAGATTCTAAGCGCCAAGATAGCAGCGGCAGATTTGAATTGACCAAAAGATGCTCTGAGAGAAAAAGACGCGAGCCGGCTTCAGAAATTTCAAGGCGAGAAATTGACTAAGTCTCACTTTTGGGGCCAAGTTCTCAGAATAGAACATAGCGGTCGCGGCTGGAACTACAATTTGACATTTGGTACTATCTCCCGGTCAAGGGATTTTGGCATCTCCGGAGCAGAAACAATGGTGGCGTCTGGTAATGCATGCCGAGTCGAGGCAAGACTTTTGTGGGTACATCCCGGTCAACCAAAGACTTTGTTTTAAGGACTATCTGTGCTACAAAAGGTTAGTTTTTTTAGCCCAGATTCCCCCAGTATGTGTGTTTCCCTCTGTATACAGTAATTCACTGTGTGTACGTCTGTTTCAATGGAATAAATTACAATTTGTTTTACTCCTTGGTTTTGCTCAATAAATGATCCTGGTTTAAAGGTGTGATTGCCTGGTCTCCCATGACAGGGAAGCACAGTGATCTACCAGTGGTTGACCCAGTAGCTGCAGCTACCTCTCCAGGCAAGTTTGCAGCTCTCTTTACTACCCTAGGTCCAGAGTCCACAGCGGATCCTGTTTGCCCAGTTTGCCCTTTGTTCTTCAAACCCCACTTCTACTACAATGTCTGGCCGCGCCGGTTCCCAAGCCCGTGCAGCCTGGATGTCCTACCACAGCTTTGGCAAGTTTGTGGATGGCACCAATGACATCTATGGGGTCTGGAGGTCTTTTGAGAACTAGTGCATGTGGCACTCGTTACCAGAGTCAGAGTGGGTCAAGTACCTGTCCCCCCAGCTGAGCGGGAAGACACTGAAAGCTTTCCAAGATATTGAACAAAAGGATGGCCAGGACTATGAGCATGTCAAGGCAATTCTGCTGAACAGGTATGCCATCAACCATGATGCATAACGGGAACAGATCCGGACCGCCATCACAACAGCCCTTGACACTCATGTAGAGTTTGCTTTATGGCTAGCACACCAAAGTCGCTGGAGGTTGGAGGGGTGAAAAGCCAACACGCACCGGGAGTTTCTTACAAAAGTGTCTGCTGGATGTCCGTGAACGGGTCATGGACCACAAGCCGGCTAACTATCAAGAGACTGCCCTGATGGCAGACGAGTATGTGACCTCCCGGCAACAGTATAGTAAGAGAGTCCTACTCTCTGCTGCAGTGCCCGCAGCCCAGCCAGCCAGCTAAGGCTGCTGATCATCTGTCCACTACTCCAATGTGGAGGACAAAGACGCATACCAGGTGGAGTGCAGACAAGCCCACAGAGTTTGTGCATGAGCTCCAGTGCTACCAATGGAACCAGGCGGGACATCTGCGGCTAGACTGCCCTTACCTTCCCCATTCCAGTAACCCCAATCCGGGGCAATGCACCCCAGCTGCTAAACTGATCCCCTTTGTGGGGTTTGCCCAAACAGCAGAGAAGCAGGAAGCCGTGCAGCACACGTCCAGCAGTGTAACCAGGCAGTGGACCCTACAGCAGCTGCCAGCGGAGGACACAGTTGGGCATCATGTTGCAGTAGTCGACACTTGCACCCAGTGACCATAGGAGATTGGCAGGTGGCTGGACTGATGGACACCATTGCTACGGTAACTCTGGTGCGACCGGATATGGTCAGCCCAGAGCATCTGCTCCCAGGGATGTGGATGCAAGTGACCATGCAGGATGTACATCCAGGTCCCTGCAAATTACCAAAGTGTTCCTTGACTGGGGTGCCGGTTGAGTGGTGAGGGTTGTCAGTGTGTTACCTGGATTAGTCCCCGAGATCTTGCTCGATAAAGACCTGGGGCACTTAATTTGCTCCTATGCCGAGGTGGATGCTCTGTTGGCATTTGTCACCCGGAGCCAAAGTAGGGCAGTTGCCCAGGCAGAGGGGCCGTTGGTACCTCTACTCAATGTGGAGATCATCACTCCCCAGCTTTTGGAGCCAACTAGTCTGGGGTCACTGAGAAGACAAAGCAGGTAAGCCAGACCGAGCTTATATTGTGTTCTGGCATACCTTCCGACCCCCCATCCAACCTTTCCCTCGACCTAGTGACCGAGGGTGGGCGGCCAAAGCTCAGTTAGCGGTTCAGGGGAGCTGTATGCTCGGATCCTGACTTGGAGGGCATGAGACTGCGGGCAGATGAGTCTGCCTCCGAGTGTGGGTCGGATTGATTTCTCTGGCACCGTGCGCTCTTGTATAGGGAGCAAGCCCCTGAAGCTCCGGTCAGAGTGTGAACTGGCAGGAGAAAGCTAGTAGTACCCAGAGGGGAGGGAAGCCAGATTAACTCTCAAACCATCTAAGTGCCTGGTCAGCATGGTTGTAGTACTGTACCTCGGTCACCGGGTGGGAGGGGGGAACCTCAAACCTGAGCCTTCCAAGGTAGAGGCAATTGTAGACTGGCCAATTCCACACATCAAGAAGCAGGTCATGGCATTTTTAGGTACCGCCGACTACTACCGAAATTTGAGCCCCAGTATAGCTCCCTGGCCAATCCCTGACTGACTTAACACAGAAAAAACGCAGTTCTGGTAGCATGTTCTACCGCTTATGGGGAGACATTTTGGGCTCTTATGTCCGCCCTGACAACTGTTCTGATCTTGTCAGCTCCTGACTACAGTAAACAGTTCCTGGTGCAGAATGATGCTTCAGACTATGGCATCAGGGCTGTACTGAAAGAGGTTGGTGAGGACAGGGGAGAAAACACCCAGTCGTCTACCTCAGCTGCAAGCTGTTACCACGGGAGGTTGCTTATGCCATAATCGAAAAGGAGTGCTTGGCCATTGTCTGAGCACTGAAGAAGCTCCTGCCCTACATTTATGGCAGAGCTTTTACTGTTATTACAGATCACAACCCTCTGATTTGGTTGCAGTGGTGTCGGGGGAGAATGGAAAGTTGCTCCATTGGAGCCATGCCCTGCAGGAATTTGACTTCACCATCCAGCACAAGAAGGGCAGTGAGCATGGCAATGTGGACGGTCTCTCCCGACAGGACATACCAAGCGACGCAACAATCCAGGCTTGGGAAGCCACCTGATGTGGTGACTACACTCAAACCTTCATCTTAAGTGGGAAGGTATGATGGTAGGGGTAGCCAATCTTCATAATAAAAGTGAAGCCAGGCTGGTTACCCCAGAAAACCGTGGGTCCCCGGTATTTTAGCAGCACCATAAGCCTAGGACACTGTGTGTATTATAACCCTTAATGTCATTCAATAATCCTGTGATTTCGGGAGTGGGAGTTTAAGGGTCGGTATTTGGGTGAAAATGTGTTTAAAACATGTGTACCAGGTTGGGGGGCAAAGATACCAGTTGTCCCCCCATTTTACCCGAAGATCATGTCTGATCTGTGGGTACGCGTGTGCATGTTGCCACAATTATATTTTCCCTGTAAAATATTGTATTTCCCGCCCGCCATGCTTAGTGTGACAGTTGTATTCCGAGCTCAGGTTAGAGTAAAAAGATGTGCTTTTAAAATGTGTATTCATCTCTGTACAGACAGTCCTGGTAATCCGATAAGTAGCCAAAATGTCTGCATATACATGTGGGATCAAAGAGGAGAAGGGAAGTTGAGAGGTGTCAGGCCATTTGGTGAGTACCAGGTCTGGAGACAAGGGCTCCCTGTGTGGGAGACTTTTTGTTCTCCCAGACTCGGTGGATCCTTCCCAATGGGAGGTATAGGCCTGGCAAGGGAAGTCGTTGCTGGTAGGCACGGTTCCCATTAGCCAGTTCAAATGTACCGCTTGCCAGCATCCTGAGCCTCCTCGACACACCCCCTCCTCTGACGCATACAGCAAAACGAGCCCCCAGCTTGGATTGGCTATTGCAGCTACGATCCGTTTGCTGATTGGTCGCCAGTCTCTCTTCCATGTTGAACATAGGACACCAAGGTCTTTGTAAGGGGAATGGCCGATAAGAAAACCAGACTATCTTGAGACTTTGTCCGGTGAAGCACAGGCGGGCTTTTCAAAAGTGCTTTGCTCCAAATAGGAATGCACTCGGCATGGAGTTGTCGGAGAAGCCTAGCTTAGTTTAGCTGAAGACAAGTTTCCAGATTGCGGCCAAGTTCGACCTTTCATCCATTTCACGGTCATCTGGGATTGCCAGGTATATCTCCCGAAAACAGTACGCCTGGTGTTCCTGGACGTGGAGCAGACAGGGTAAGCCTTCCGAAGCAGGTGCCCTGCACCTAGTGAGGCTAGAGACTCCACCCCAGACCACAATTAAGTGTGTATAACCTGTATTTTGTGTTTCATTGTGTGTCTGCTAGTTCTACCAGAATAGACCCCATTTTATTCAACTATCTTGTCCTGCCTATTGAATTGATCCCGGAAGGTAAAATGTGTTAAAAGTACTCGTCTCCTGTGACAGTATCCAATGGCGGTTTTGGATTAATCCGCACGGATTGAAACTGGACAATCCGCTGACGGATTTTACAACCCAGAATGGATTTTGAATGAAAAGCTCACGGAATTCCGCAAAATGAATTTTGACAGTTTCACCCATATCTATCAAAGATGTAGCTCCTCATACCTTCTATTACATAAATACTAAGACAAAAATGAAATCCCTATAAATGGCACTCAGCTCCCTAGTACCAGGTTGGAATGTGAGTTGCTTTGAACGTAACATTTATTTTGGAACATATAAAATGGATTTCATTTATATTTTATCATTCAAATCATAAATGCGACACAGTTTTTGTGTGATTACTATGATACAAATGTGAAAAAAATGGCTAGATAGAGTATGCTGACTAATAGATAGGTTTAATAGGCAGCGATTTAATATACAGGGCTACAACAATGTCTGTCGGAAGACTGAGTTGCTCTATTATGTTTGTAACCACAGGATAGATAGAGGTGAATTTCAGTAAAATGACTCATACAATATTGATTTAGTTTGTGCTTGATTGACAATAGAGACAATCTCATGAGGTAGGGTTAGTGATTTTTATATTTGCAACTCTGTATGAGTTATGCAAACATCTACTTGCTGCAGGCTCACATTAATTAAGACAACTGGTTGATATTCTGCTCAAGTTTGCTTTTTCTACTCCATTCTTTGTGGAAGAATTCTTGAGACAAAGCTGATATTTTTGTCAGAAGATTATTTAGACTGCAACCCCTCTATGTTTGTACAGAAGTTCTGCTAGCTTGCACTGGTGCTTGCTGACAAGCCCCTATGTATCATAACTAGATCCCTGGCCTACTGTTCCATTCTTCATTACTGTTGTTAACACTATTATACACCCCGTTTCACAAGCACTCTGCCAAGGTGTCACATTTGACTCCCTCATTTTCACAATTTAGCTAAACTCTGTCAATTTTTCCTCTGTTACATTGCAAAGATATACCTTTTCCTCTGTCGCTCTATTGATAGTCTAGTTTGACTAGAGGTGACTGGTGACTGCATCTTTCCGCAAACTCTTTTACTCAAGGCAACAAACGGTGAGCTTATATGACCACACTATGATCCCATGCTTGTTAGCCTGCATATTTTATCCCCCCACCCCTTTACAACTTATTTCACTGCAACCTCTCCCAAAACTGACTGCATAAAAGTACCTCCCACACCCACTCAGTCCACTGAAACCCTGAATTGACTCTAGCATTGCAAAGCAGCAAAATATTTGACAAGGAACAGGCACACCCTTGCTGTTTAGTCTGCACACACTCACTTTGCTCACAACAGCTCCATGCAGCACTGCCTACCTCTGGCATTATGAACCTGCTATGTATCCTAACTTTTTCTTTCTCCTGGCCTCATGTAGATATTACTCCCTCTATCCACTACAAACTCCTCCCTCCTGTTCCACACCCAACATCACTACACACCCTGGACTACTCAAAAGCCTTGCACTATCTACTGAATGTTGGTGGAGAACTCTAAAAACCAGCACACCAGCTCACTCTAATGGTAAACATCACAAATTTACAGCTTGCAAAAAACTACCCAAATTTCTACTCATACTATTACTCTCTTTAGCAGGTGATATTGTACCTAACCCAGGTCCTCCCATTTCAGCTCTGTCCCATACCCTGAGAATTCCACCTTTAAATTCCAAAAAGGGCTATCTGTCGTCCATATAAATATCCGGAGCCTGCTGCCCATACTGGACGAACTAAGGGCATGGTGCCTTATACATAAACCCAAAGCCATCGTTCTTACAGAAACATGGCTAACCCCTAAACCCCCGATGCAAATATCACCATTCAGGGATACTCCATTTCTAGGAGAGATAGGTCAAAGAGAGGAGGAGGGGTGTTATTTTATATTGCAGACACCTTACAATTTACACTGTTAAATTGCCCACCAAGCCCACCCATTTTTGAAATTCTAGTTGGCAAAATCTGCCTGCCCTTTTCTAAGCCCATCTTGCTTGCTGGCATCTACCGCCCCCCTAAAGCCCCTCCACAATCCCTGACTGATATCACCCAGTTTCTTGGCTCCATTTCCTCTCTGAACGAGAAGAGCTGCTAGTTCTTGGGGATTTCAACTACAATTGACTTGACCCTAAAAACCACAAAATCCAGATACAAATCAAATCACTTAACCTATCGCAACTCATTTTCCAACCCACACGGACAAACCTGAAATCGCACAACCATTCCTTGCTACACTGGATCTCTCCTCAAACCCCAGTAGAATCCAATCCTCTGTCATCCTTCCTGATATTTTCAGTGAGAATGCAATAGTGTACAGTGTAAGGAAAATTAAACCGCCCCATTCAAGCCCTAAAGTTCTCCTCACTAGAACATTTAGAAACCTTAACCCACAACAGTTTCTGGATGACCTTGCCAACTGCCCATGGCACAGAATCGATTTAATTCCCGACCCTGATTCTGCGCTCGATTATTTCCAATCCAAGTTCTTAAAACTCTGCAATACCCATGCTCCACTACGCGAAATAAGGGCACGGGGGCCACACCTTCCATGGGTTACAACTGACCTTATAGCAGTCTACCAGTTCAGGGATACCTTGTGGAAAAGCTACAAAGTAACTGGCACTACCAAGGATCTCAATCACTACAGATGCCTGCGGAACATGTGCACAAGGCAAACAAGGCATGAAAAAACACAATATTACTCTGACAATCTCCACCAGAATACATCAAACCCAGCTAACTTCTGGAAGGATATCAACTATATAATCCAGCCGTCTAACCATCAACAACAAAGTAATATCACTAAGGGGGATATTATTCTGACAAACCCCATTGACATTGCAAATGCATTCAATGATTACTTTGTGGGGGTGTGCCACTAACTTATTAGCGAAATGCAGCCCAAACCACTAACCTAAATCTCATCCTGGGAGTACCCACATAGCCCCACCCCCTCCCAACACTGCCCACAATTTTCAATTTGGTCCATTATCCGTAGAGGAGATTACACAAGCGCTCCTCAAATTAAAACTAAGCAGCCAATGTGGACCTGACTTACAACAATATAGGTTCCTACGACTTGGTGCCCAGCCATTGCCAAACCAATTGCTTCCATAGTCAACTTTATCCTGTCTGTAGGCCATAACCCTAAGACCTGGAAAACTGCCAGAGTTGTCCCAATCTTCAAAAGTGGGGACAAAAACACTGTCTCAAACTACAGGCCAATCTCACTTCTCCCAATTCTATCCAAAGTCATGGAAAAATTTGTCCACTCCCAATTAAGCGATTACTATACCAAGACAAATTTCCCTAGGCAATTCCAATGTGACTTTCGCCCCAAACACTCCACCGTAACTACCCTGCTAAAAGTTTGCAATGAAATCCAGTGTGGAATGGAACGGGGACAACTCACTGGTGCAGTATTCCTAGATTTTGCATAGGCTTTTGATACTGTTGATCATGCTATCCTGCTTAACAAACTCCAGAGCTCTGGGATAGGGAAGCATGGTTTATACTGGTTTCAGTCCTACCTATCAGGAAGATCCCAACATGTGTCCATCTCAGGCTCTAACTCCAACCCCCTGGATATCACCTGTGGTGTCCCGCAAGGCTCTGTTCTGGGGCCCCTACTCTTCTCAGTGCTCATTAATGATCTTCCCACAGCTTGTAAGGAAGCCTCAATACACATGTATGCAGATGACACTATCCTATATGCACACAGCCAAAGCCTCTCTGACCTTCAACACATACTTCAGTCTGACTTTTTGAGACTCGAAAACTGGATTTCCAAAACAAACTGTTTTTAAACACTGACAAGACTGTAACAATGGTATTTGGGACCAAGACTAAATTTTTAAAGCTTCCAGCAACTGAGCTCCAGATTAGAACCAACGCTAACACCACCCTAACCCCTGTCACTAGCCCTGTCACTAGTTTTAAATACCTGGGCATATGGTTTGACTCCCACTTAACATTCAGGAATGTCACGCTGTTCTGCCCGCAGACCAGACTAACCCCCAATACTGAGGTGGAGAGTTAGTAACCACGCACCCGCAGTAGTGAGAGCGTGCCCGGAGTGTGGGTTTGGTAGCATGGTCAAGGCCAGGGGTACCAGAGTTGGTAGTATTACTTGCCAGATCCGGGCGTAGAGAAGGTGCCGTAGTAGGGTCCGAAGCCAAAGGTCCAGGGTAACAGAGTTCCGGGTAGTATAGGTCCAAGTGCCGAGTTCGAGGGGGTCCGAGAAGTAAGCGTGGTCGTGTGGAAGCCGAGGTCGTAGAGCCAGAGAGGGTAGGAAGACAAGCCGGTTCGGTAACAAAGCTGAAACAGAGAGAGAGATAGGCACAGTATCCAACAGCACTAGGCAGACGAACTATGCAGAGCGAGGTTGGAGAGGAATCACAGGGGTAATAAAGTGAGGAGGGCCAATGGGAGGAAGGGGCAGAGCAGAGGCATGCCCAGGAGCCCTTTGTGATAGGGCAGGGGTTAATGGCCTGGTTTGCTGCAGGTGAATAGTAGGAGGACGTGAGCCTGAGAGCTGGGACGGCCGGGGGGCGGAGCTACACGTCCGGTGCAGTGCATAAATTAAGTTGAGAGGCGCGCGCCCTGTAAGAGAAGCGGGCGCGTGTCTAGCAGTAGCATCGGCGGCGTGCGCTAGAGACGCGGGGGGGGGGCGGAGGAACAGCCCGCAATGCCGAGCAGGGGCTGAGGAGACTGCACCCGCGGTACAGGTAAGGAGGGGCAGCGCTGAGTGTGGTGGTGCCCTGATTCCTGACAGGGATGCACATTGATACCCTGACAGCCAAGACATATGCCAAACTAGGGGTTCTTTACAGGAACAAATCCTCCCTAAGTCTCCTGGTCAGAAAGCGTATCGTACAGCAGATGCTAATGCCAATTATTGACTATGGAGACATAGTATATGGCTTGGCACCTCAAACCCACTTTAGCAAACTTGACACCCTATACAATTCAATTTGTCATTTTGTTCTCCAATGCAACTATAACACACATCACTGCGAAATGCTCAAAGAACTAGATTGGTCATCACTCGAGTCTAGGCGCAAAGTTCACCTTTCTTGTCTTGCCTTCAAATTCTTTATGGGCAAGCTAGCCAGCTACATGAACAAGGTCCTCACCCCTACCACATGCAGCACCTATCATCTGAGATCTGACTCCAAAAGACTGTTCATGGTCCCAAGGTTACCATGCACCCCAAAACTGGAACAACCTACCAGAGACTCTCACATCCACCACCAGTTTAAGTTCTTTCAAATCTAAGGCTGTCACACATTTTAATCTGTCTGTAACTGTTTCTTTCGCCCATAATATATATTATCTTTAACTGTGCATGCAATGTCTTGTATATAATGTATACCCTGTTCATTTATGTAACTGTATTTGTAACCATGTATTATTTGTCTTAACTCTGTGCCCAGGACATACTTGAAAATGAGAGGTAACTCTCAATGTATTACTTCCTGATAAAATATTTTATAAATAAATAAATTGCTAAAACTCTACCTCAGGCCCTAATTCTGTCTCATCTAGATTATTGTATTCAATGCTCTCTGGCCTTCGTGCCTTTAACCTGTCTCCGTTACAATGATATTAAATGCTGCTGCTAGAATCACTTTACTCTCCCATTAATCTCTCAGCATTTCTCCTGCTTAAATCATTCTCCTTGCTTCTTATAAATCCTGTATTACTTACAAAATGCCCCTTCTCTTTTTTAAGAACAAAAACAAAATAATATTCTGGCGCCAAAACTAAGTCCAAACACCAAATGAGTGATTCTGACCATATGTAATGTCCAGTCCTGTTGATCTGTTGATCCTTCAGATGTACAGTATCTTGAAGGTTGTCTCACAATATGTGGAGATAGATAAAAACAGACACAAAACCGATCATAATGTATAACTATAAACTGTTGATAGACAAATACATACAATAACATAAAAGACAAACAATAGCAACCAATCAAAAAAACCTAATACTAACACAAAACTGAACAACACCTATGATGAACTAAAAAACAACTTGTTTAATAAAAATATAGAAATATAAAGTGTCACATACACAGGGAGTAGTAATTTGAACAACCTGGTCTGGGGGAGGGGGTAAAGGAATCCTACTTACAACAAGCAGGATAATGTACAAGCAGGTGTTTGCGAATAATGTCTGTCTCTGTCCAGACAGTAAGTCTCAGAGCAGGGTGTCTATGATGTTACAGCCCGAGTATTGGTACTGCCTCTTGTGCCGCCGCTTCAGCTTCACCACTGCAAATCTCGCCACCTCTGCAGAGATTCACTACACATCTGGCGCCGCCGTGTGTAAAAACGTCCCACATTTGCCTTCTGCACTCCACAAGCTGCGCATGCATACGCAGAAGTCGCTCCTACTATCCGCTGGGCACAGCGCTGTTCTGCTAGGTATGCTGCAGATCTGTCCAAACTCCCAGAGTTCACCCTATGCGTTTCGTGAAAGATTCACTTCCTTGGGTGCATACCCTACCGACCAACTTTAATCTTACTTGGCTAGCTCCGCGAATTTCTGAATATTACGGTTATCTGCGGTTTTGTGTCGTTTTCTCCCGGGCTATATAGCGTTATATCGCGGCTGTGATTTAAGCATTTTATCCCCGCTGGCTGCAATACTGCAATGCCGTGTAAAAATGCATGGGGGCGTTTGCGAGCTGTTGTCTTTGAAGCCGAGAAATTCATGAATTGTAATGCAGTATATACTGTATAACTACAGTATATGTATATATATATATATGTATGTATATATATATATATATATATATATATATATATATATATATATATACACACACACACACACACACACACACACACACACACACACACACACACACACACACACACACACACACAGTATATACACACACATGATGAACCAATATACAAATAAATGTAGAAGGGTTATCAAAACCATACTGTCCTACAAATAACACTTCTCCATACAGACACACTACATTACAATGAATTTCCTTTAATAATCCTAACTGATCTTACAATCTAAATCATCACATGACAATGAAACACCTCACATTCCAATCCATACATTGCATTTACATTGTATAAATGATGCATAAAATCTATGCACCATATACATTCTGCAAATGATTGTTAACAATGTCATTGCAAGCTAAATACAAACACTTCCAAACAAGTCAACTATTTTAACCAATCAAGTAAACAAAAATCAAAAAGCAATCATTATTTACATCCCTAAACAATTGACAGTCCATCCCGAACAATGAAACAATTAACTAATTCACGCCTCGAGCAGAACAATTCAGCATGTGAAAAAATATACAAAGAGCCAACCGGAATACAAACTTTAAAACCAAGGCTAGCCCTGACCTCCCTCAAACACACAATACAGTACAATATCAACAATGACATCTATCTAATTTTAAAATACTTTAAACACACATTTAAACATAGCTGCATAGTCAAATTAATTTAAAACACATCAAATCAAGCTTTTAAAACAACATAATTTCTTACCCTGTATGTATATATCTCTCTAGACATATATACATACATACATACAGTGGCAAGAAATGATATACCACAAATACAAAAATACACATGTTAAAAAAGCTTTTAAAAAAATGAACAAGTTAAATAAAATACATTTCTTTAGTTCACTTACCATTACTTGCCCCCACCGACTCCCGTTGCGCAGTTTACTCACGAACCAATCCACGAACAGGAACCCATAAAATAAAAAACCATAAAATAATAAACATTAAACTAAAAAATCCAAATCAATCCACGGGTCTTCTACTTGTAATCCATCTTTATCTTCATCTGTATTCTTCTTTCTTCTATCTTCTTCCGGGCGGGGCGGGGTCTTCTTTCCATCTGCGGCCACGCCCTGGTCTTCTTTCTTCCCCGGAGGTCCTTCCTCCGCGGCGTCTGGCTACAAAATGAGACGACATAGGCTTTTAAAGGCCTATGATGTCACATTTTTCGTCATGGTTCCCACGGTCCTGATTGGGCCGTGAAAACCATGTGTTTTGACCGATAAAAATAAAAATGATGACGTCACTTAAAGGCAATGACAGCACAGCCAATCAGAATGGCTTTGCTTCAATTGCCTTTAAGATGACGTCATGAAAAGACACATGGCCGCCCTCACATGGTATGGTAGCCAATCAGAGCATGGGAACTCCATCCCTACTCTGATTGGCTCTAGTATACCATGTGACACAGGCTTGGGGGGAAAAAGGATGTGACGTACTACAGCCAATCAGAGTAGGGATGGAGTTCCCACGCTCTGATTGGCTCTAGTACCATGTGACAAGCTTTCAATTACGTCACATCACGTGATGCTGTTACGTCACATTCCCATTGGCATGGCAACGCAGCGCCATTTGACGCCGCGCAGCTATATTGACAGTAGTTACAGGGGGAGATGGCGGGAGACTGCTGTTGCTGCATTAATGGTATATGGAATTATACCTTACATCATTTCTATTATTTATAGCTAACACTGATGACAATTGTTGCAGACAGTCGTCGCTGATCAATATTAATTTATTACAATGGTTTATCTCAGTTTACTTTACTTGAGTTAATTTAACAAAGACAAGGTTACCTCATTGCTCTTAAAAGGGAGGAACTGAAGCAGCTTTACTGTAAAGAGTGAGAGGGGGGAAGAAGAGAGAGAGGGGAGAAGAGAGAGAGGGGGAAGGAGAGAGGGGGGGGAGAAGAGAGAGAGGGGGGGAGAAGAGAGAGAGAGAAGGGTGGGAGAAGAGAGAGAGAAGGGTGGGAGAAGAGAGAGAGAGAAGGGGGGGAGAAGAGAGAGAGAGATAAGGGGGGAGAAGAGAGAGAGAGAGGGGAGGAGAAGAGAGAGAGAGAGGGGAGGAGAAGAGAGAGAGAGAGGGGAGGAGAAGAGAGAGAGAGGGGGGGAGAAGAGAGAGAGGGGGAGAAGAGAGAGAGAGGGAGAAGAGAGAGAGAGGTGTGGGAGAAGAGAGAGAGGTGGGGGAGAAGAGAGAGAGAGAGAGGTGGGGGAGAAGAGAGAGAGAGGGGGGGGAGAAGAGAGAGAGAGAGAGAGGGGGGGGGAAGAGAGAGAAGGAGGAGGAGAGAGGGGGGGGAGAGGAGAGAGAGGGGAGAAGAGGGGGGGGAGAAGAGAGAGAGAGGGGGAGAAGAGAGAAAGAGAAGGGGGGAGAAGAGAGAGAGGAGAGAGAGAGAGAGGGGAGGAGAAGAGAGAGAGAGGGAGGAGAAGAGAGAGAGGGGAGGAGAAGAGAGAGAGAGGGGAGGAGAAGAGAGAGAGAGGGGGGAGAAGAGAGAGAGGGGGAGAGGAGAGAGAGAGGTGGGGGAGAAGAGAGAGATAGAGAGGTGGGGGAGGAGAGAGAGAGTGAGGTGGGGGAGAAGAGAGAGAGAGGGGGGGAGAAGAGAGAGAGAGAGGGGGGAGGAGAGAGAGAGAGGGGGAGGAGAGAGAGGGGGGAGAAGAGAGAGAGAAAGGGGGGATGAGAGAGAGAGAGGGGGAGAAGAGAGAGAGAGGGGGAAGAATAGAGAGAGGGGGGGAGAAGAGAGAGAGAGGGGAGCAGAAGAGAGAGAGAGGGGGGAGAAGAGAGAAGGGGTAGAAGAGAGAGAGAGAGGGGGGGAGAAGAGAGAGAGAGGGGGGGAGAAGAGAGAGAGAGAGGGGGGAGAAGAGAGAGAGAGGGGGGAGAGAGACGAGAGAGAGGGGCGTGAGAGAGAGAGAGGGGGGAGGGAGAGAGAGAGAGGGAAGTGGGAAGAGAGAGAGGGGGGAGAAGAGAGAGAGAGGGGGGAGAAGAGAGAGAGAGGGGGGATGAAGAGAGAGAGAGGGGGGGAGTTGAGAGAGAGGGGGGGGGTGAAGGAGAGAGAGAGAGGGGGGAGAAGAGAGAGAGAGGGGGGAGAAGAGAGAGAGAGAGGGGGGGGAGAAGAGAGAGAGCCCAAGAGAGAGAGAGCACAAGAGAGAGAGAGTGGGGGCACAAGAGAGAGAGAGAAGAGGGGAGAAGGGAGAGGAGGTAAGATACATGGGGGTGGTGTCTGTTCTCTAGCAGGGTTTCTAGGAATGTTACTGTGTTGCTTATGTGTCAATCGATCTTGTCTAATATAAACTACAACTCCCATGATCCCCTACGTGTGAGCATGTGCAGTAGAGCATAGGGCTGTGACCCGGATGTAGTAGGCAGTGAAGGGAGGAAATGAGTTCTGCACACAGATAGTCCTGTGAGAAATGCAGAGGATCTGTGAGTGATGTAGCAATGAGAAGTCACTTACTATGCTGCCCTGTCTGTAACAACCCGCCCACCCGGAGATTTCAGGGACAAACCCGGAGCCCGGAGAAGGGGATGCCAAACCCGAAGTCTCCGGGTGAAACCCGGAGAGGTGGCAACCCCGTGTATAATGTATAATGTTTTTTACAATTAGATAGATGTAATCCTTGGTATTGTAAGGGTTAGCTTTGGTTTTACATTTATTTGTATATTGGTTCATCATGTGTGTATATACTGTATATATATATATATATATATACAGTATATATATATATATATATATATATATATATATATATATATATATATATATATATATATATATATATTATACAGTATATACTGTATATGTATAGGGATTGTTATTATATATATACTGTATATATACAGTATATAATATATATATTCTGTATATATATATATACATATATATTTATTTATCTTCATGTATTTATTTAGTTTATTTATTAATTGTGGGGCTGCTGTGCGTGAATTTTTTTATTGTGGGTAGCGGGGGTGGGTGATGGGGGTGTTTGGCCCTTGGTGTGAGTTTAGGACTTGCGGGGGGTTGCGGGTGCACTTAACCCCTTCACGACCGTAGCAGTTAATACCGCTACGGTCGTGAAGGGGTTAAGTGCACCCGCTACCCACCCCGCAAGCCCTAAACAACCACCGTTGGAGCTAATACCCCCTTCACCCACCCCCACTACCCACAATAAAAAAAATTCACACACAGCAGCAGCACAATTAATAAATAAATCTAAATAAATAAATAAATGAATATAAATAAATACATTTAAAATACATTTTTATTCATAGTGTAGATTTGCAGGGGGTCTCCGGAGCTGAACCGCTGTGGTTTTAGGTCTGGGGACCCCCTGCTCCCCGAGATACAGGCCCCTTTAGGGGGTGCCGGTATCCCTCTGCTTGGTTTACAGGCCGCAGTCACGTGATCGGGACCTTTAAATGCAGAGGGATACCGGCACCTCATAAAGGGGCCTGTATCTCGGGGAGCAGGTGGTCCCCGGACCTGAAACATTAGGGGGGAGGGGGCGGTTCAGCTCCGGAGATCCCCTGCACATGTACACTATGAATAAAAATGTATTTTAAATGTATTTATTTATATTCATTTATTTAGATTTTTTTTTTTGGGCGGCTGCTGTGTGTGAGTTTTTTTATTGTGGGTAGCGGGAGTGGGTGAAGGGGGTATTAGCCCCAACGATGGTTGTTTAGGGCTTGCGGGGGGGTAGCGGGAGGGGTTAACCCCTTCATGACCGTAGCGGTATTAACTGCTACGGCCGTGAAGGGGTTAAGTGCACCCGCAACCCCCCCGCAAGTCCTAAACTCACACCAAGGGCCAAATACCCCCTTCACCCACCCCCGCTACCCACAATAAAGCGGGCATGGTGGATTAACCCCATTCATTGCCTTAGCGGCTATCAGCTATGGTAATGAAGCAGCATTTCTGTATTTTTAATACTATTGTGCAGGAGCAGGGGGGTCCCCTGAGCATTAATTTCTGGCTCAGGGAACCCCCTGCTCACTGTACAATATTATTAAAAATACAGAAATGCTGCTTCGTTACCATAGCACATAGCCGCTAAGGTAAGGAACGAGTGTTTATTTATATATGTGTTTTATTTATACTGTACATGTGCAGAGGGTCTCCGGAGCAGAAACGTTTTAGGTCTGGGGACCCCCTGCTCCCCGAGATACAGGCCCCTTTAGGGGGTGCCGGTATCCCTCTGCTTTGTTTACATGCCACGGTCACGTGATCGGAACCTTTAAATGCAGAGGGATACCGGCACCTCATAAAGGGGGCTGTATCTCGGGGAGCAGGGGTCCCCCGACCTGAAACCAACGCGGTTCAGCTCCGGAGACCCCCTGCACATGTACACTATGAATAAAAATGTATTTGAAATAATTTTTAATGTGCCGATGTTTGCGCAGAGAGAGCAGCGGTTCTCTCTCTGCTGCAAACACATCTCGCCCCCGCCGGCCTACAGTATCATTGATGTGCATATACAGTACTGTATGTGTACAGTACTGTATGTTAGGGGATATAGGGGTTGTTGTTATACAGTATATATATATATATATATATATATATATATATATACATATATACATATATATATATACATATATATACTGCATTACAATTCATGAATTTATGCCATCTGGCGGACACGCGAAGCATTTCAGCCTAGTAAATCCTGAACCATTATCAATTAACACATCAACCACGCGTCAGCCGGGCATGCGCCTGGCTGGGAAGGCAAAAGGAACCCGGCATGCTCCGGGTGAACAGTGTGGCATTCCAGGAACATGCCAGGTACAAGCCGGTGATTAGTAAGAATAAAGTCTGCCGCAGCAGTATGGTATAATAGGGCATAGCTTGTATTTATAACCAAAACAAATAATGGATCTACAAATAAATTAACCAAACATTCTCAGCTTATCATAACAAAACAAATAAAACAATGCTAATAGTAACACATGACAATACTAACAACTAAAAATCAACAATGGTTGCCTCAGAATAAATATAAACAATAATGTATATGTATTAAAAATATAAATAAAAAATAATAATGAATCCAATAAATATAAACCTATATCTTTAAAATGGCTTTATAGCCTATAGACTACACGAGCAGCTTGATTCTAAACCGGAAAAAGTGATCTCTGGACTGATCTAGATTACCATCAGAGACAGAAAAACCCTTATGTAAAAGCATAAATGCATATTTATATGCTAAAACACTGGGGAATTGCCTGGCATAAACAGCAGCCTGTCAATTAAACTCTGCTATTTACTACAAAAGTCAATGCAAGTATTGCAAGGATTCTTTTAAAATGCTTGTTGGGCCACAGAACAATTGCTGGCTACCTAATTGGAGCCAAGTTAGTTTCATCGTGATATTGCTATCTGATGTTTCACAGTTAACTAAAATAATCACTCAGCCTTTGTATAAATCAAACCCAACATTAAAAGGATAGAAGAACCCAAAATACCTATACTGTAACAGAAGAAACCTTAATTAACTAAAAATGTTCCCAGGTCAAAATCAACCCATCAGGGGACAGAGTTTTTATTTCATAGATTCAGTAGGCCTCATGCCTACTGATCTGTTTTAATTTATCTCCCACTCTCCAGTTGTCCGAATAGGTCTCAATGGCCTGACATACCAAACCTTTGGAGTTTTGGTTGTGATGGACCAAAAAGTGTTGCAGAACACTATGCGTGGTAAGGCCTATCCTGATATTATATATGTGTTCATAAATGTGCTTCTGGTACGACCTCCCAGTGCATCCCACATGTTATAAGCCACAGAGACATCGCAGTAGGTAAATCACAAAGGTCGTATGACAATTAATGTTAGATTTGATATTGTAAATCTTAGATCGTACAGTAGATTTAAATGTAGTCTGACTAATACTAAACTTACAAGCTGTGCATGTTGCACAGCTATGAAAGTCCTTAGTATTAGATGTCAAGCCCAACTTGGCATGCCCCAAGGGGTAGCTCGGCGCTAATCTTGATTTTAAATTGGCTGCCTTTCGAAAAATAATAGAGGGTTTAGGCAGAAGAATTTGAGACAAAGTAATATCTCTAAGAAGAATGGGCCAGTGCTGTTGGAAAATTATTTTAATTTTTGGAGCCATTTGGTTAAACTGGGTGACAACGAGATCTTGTTATTTAAATTCAGAATTGAGTCTTTCTTTTTGTATCCAGCAAACTAGCTCTATCGATCTTACAGTATATACCTGAGATAATGTATCCTCCAGTTCATTGGCAGGGTATTCCCATCCAGAAATTTTGTTCTAAGTTCACTCGCCTGGGCCGCAAAAGCCTAATCACTCGAGCAATTGTGCCTCAGCCGAATGAACTGTCCTTTAGGAATATTCTTAATATATTGCGGATTATGATGACTATCAGCCATAACATAGTTATTCGCTTGAACTGACTAAAAGTAAGTTTGAGTATGATTGGAATTATCAGCAGAAACAATGTCCAAATCCAAAAATTAATACAAGTGGTGTCATAGTGACAAGTGAATTTGAGGTTCATATGATTGTTGCTAAGATAAATAATAAATGTGTCTAATAGTTGAGAGCTCCCATCCCAGATAAAAATAATATCATCAATATAGCAGCGACAGGTAACCAGGTATGCACGAGGGGGCAGTTGTTCCAGATGTAATCATCCTCCCACTTGCCCATGAACAAATTAGCATAACTCGGTGCAAACCAGGTCCCATGGCCATTCCGCAAATCTGAAGGTAAAACTGTAAAGAAAAACAAAAATAATTGTGGGTAAGTATGAAATGTATATAATCCAAAAGAAAATACTTTAAGGCCTGTGACATATTTGGATCAGTATCTAGTATATGTTGTATGGCTTGGCAACCCAACTGGTAGTCGATGACAGTGTAAAGGGAGGAAACATCTCCCGTTACCAACACATATCTGGGGTGCCACTTCAAAACTTAAAAAAAAAACAATCCACATTTTACATCAAGCACATTCAAGGTCACTTTGTTAACACTTTAGTTGACATGGTCATGCAGGATCGAGAGCATTCCAGTCACACATTTAAGATAAATAGAGATAACCTTAATATTCAAGAAAAAACTGCACTGAAGCAACTGGAAGAAAATGATTCTTTTGTGATCAAACCAGCAGACGGGGGGGGTAGTAGTAATGGGCAAATCCTATAATGTCCTATTATGTCCTATTATGTCCAAGAATCACTAAGATTACTTGGTGACACTACTACTTACCTCCCCCTGACGTCCAATCCCACCAACAAGTTTCTCAAAAAATTGATAGTTTTATTGGACAGAGGGATTACAAATCATGCCATCACACAAGATGAGTATGAGTTTTTGAACATTTTATATCCACGCATCCCTATGTTTTATGCTATACCTAAAATACACAGGAGTTTACAGGAACCTCCTGGTAGGCCAATTATATATGGCATTCATTCACTTTCCTTCAATTTGTTGCGTTCATTGATTTTCATTTGCAACCCTTTGTCACACAATTAAAATCTTATTTGCGTGACACCACACTTGTGTTACAGATTCTACAGGATGTGGAATGGCGCCCCGGATATGTGTGGTTAATGGGAGATGTTTCCTCGCTTTACATCGACCATCAGCTGGGTTGCCAAGCCATATAACATATTGGGGGGAGAGAGGGTGAATGAAGGGGTATTGGCCTAGGATGGGTGGTTAGGCCTACCGGGAAGGTTTCAGGAGGAGTTAACTCCTTCATTACTATAGCTGTGGTAACTGCTATTGTAATTAAGGGGTTAACCCCTCCCGCTACCCCCCGGTAGGCCTAGCCACCTACCCTAGGCCAAGTACCCTCTTCACCCAATCCCTCTTCCCCTAATAAACATTAAAATACTTACTACCTACCAATACACAACCCACGTGTGCCCCCCCCCCTGTACTCCAACTCCCCTTCCCCCCAGCACATTCAGTACAGTAGTGGGCAAGATTACTATTATCCAGATATGGATAATAGTGCATTTCCTTATTAAAAATTAAACCAGTACGCATAAAGTAAATTAAAGTTCTACTTACCCCTGCCAGGATAAAAGCCATCCTTGTCATCCTCCCTGCACTTGTCCTCCATTGGCAGGAACATTATAATAGTTTGTTTTCTAAGGACTACTAACCCCTTAATCACCATAGAGGTTAGTAACCACTATAGTAATTAAAGGGTTAACCCCCTCCCACGCTACTTACTCGGGAAGCCTAACCACCCTCCCCGGGAAAACTACCCCACCTTCAATCCTACTCATTGATTGGCACAGTGTTAAAACATTGCCATAATACTGTATGTTTTTATTTAATTGTTTTGGATTTGTGGTTCTTGGTTTTGTTTCATTATTTTGGATTTGTGGTTCTTGGTTTTATTTAATTGTTTTGGATTTTTGTTGTTTGTTTTTTTAGGTTGCCCATTGACTGTCATAGTGGTAAAGCATGCCCATATTATATGGGTATGGGGTACCACTGTGCCAATCAATTACTTTATTTGCATTTCAATTTTTTTTTAATGTAATGTGTTTTATTTAGTGGCTGATTTTTTTTAGTTTGCCTATTTATTGCCATAGTGGCAAACCATGGCCATATTATGGCCATGATGTAACACTGTGCAAAGCAATGGGTAGCGGGGTGGGGGTAGTTGCATCGGGGAGGGTGGTTAGGCCTCCTGGGTGGGTAGCGGGGGAGGGGGGTAAACCCTTTAATCAATATAGTGGTTACTAACCACTAAAGTGATTAAGGGGTTAGTGGCCATTAGTTTGTTTTCTATTGCAATATACAGTGATGAGGACAGCCTTCATCCTGGTAGGGGTAAGTGCAACTTTTATTTACTTCATGCTGGCTGGTTCTATTTTTTAATGGGCAAATGCACTATTATCCATATCTGGGTAACAGTAATGTTGTCCATTACTGTAATGTACTGCATGTATTGAGATTGGGGTTGGGGGGGGGGGGAAGAAGTGTTTATATTTATGTATTGCACTGTAAAAAAATTTTTTAATGTGAAGAAGTGCTATTAGCCATCTTTGGTTAATAGCACTTTTACCAATTCCTGTTGTTGGTACAGGAGTTGGGTGAAGGTGGTAGTTACCCCAGGGTGGTGTTTAGGTCTTGTGGGAGAGTAGTGCGAGTGGTTGACTCCTTCATTACCTTAGTGGTTGTAACATACTGCCACCCTCCCGCAAGGCCTAAACATCCACCCTGGGGCCATTCAAGCTGCACCCACCCCCTGTACCAACAATAATGCAGTTGCTATTTAAACCTTTCATTACCTTAGCGGTTAGCCACTAAGGTAAAGAAACTGGCTGTCATTTTATATTTATTTCACATTATTGATACTGGAGGCTGTCGGCTGCCCCGCGGGGCTCCCCGGAGATGCGGAGACTAGCATGGACCCGTGGACCCCTCCATCTCAAGGAGACCCGCATGTCTCTGGGGGGTCCATGCCGGTCTCCGGTATCAATCCTGTGCAATAAAAATAAAAGAAACTGCTTTTATGCATCTTGCAATAACTTTAGCACCAGACTTTAGCTTGCGGAAAAATATTGCAAGTTTTGAAAGTACGATATGCTTACAGTATCACTGCTTAGTGAATAGCAGTTTCTGGCAATAAATGCTATTTTGAGCAGTTTTTGGCTTATCGTATGTCTTTTTCCCCCCAGAATATTATAGCTTGATAAAAAGCCTTTATAGGGCGATATTGTTACCGGAGCTTTGTAAATAGCAACACAGGCAATATTGCCCTATAAGGGCATTTATAATACTACTGTATAAGCCACTTATCGAAGTTTAGTGAATGAGCCCCTTTACATCTGTAACACACTTATCCCCCCAAGGGATATTTGTGTGTTACGGGTATTCTGGTGCCAACCTGTCATCTAACAACAAACCTGGGCCTCCGTTTTTGGGAGCTTGAGGAGCGCGTTGCAGAGCCCCACCTGTGAGAATTCCAACATTGGGAACATGTACAGTAATAACACAACCACACAGCAGTAATAACAGTATTCTTTACTGGCAGGTCCCATCCTGATGTAGATACAAACAACACACAGAACCCCAGCATGCTCATCTTAGAAACCCCTGAGCCCCACAAAATATATACAGTATGTGTATAAGTGTCAAAAAGGAGAGTTATTGAGTGTGGCAAAGTATGCAACAAGTGACAGAGAAGCCCAATGTGATAAAAATACACAGTGAAATACTTATATATTCTTTTGAAAAAGGGTCATTTAGTTTAACCCTTTGGCAAAAGCATTGTAAGCCTGCGAGCCACGACAAGGCAGACCCAGTTCGCAGGTCCTAACACTACCAGATAAAATACTAAAATACCTCTATTAGGATTAAAATTCTCATTTACCTCTATTAGGAGGGAGAAAGACCAACATTGGATGTATATCCAGTAGAATGAAAAAGATCTGCTGGCTTCGAAAGTGGGGAGGGGTGAGCTTAAACACTGGGAAGGAGGGCCACTAACCTCCAACAGCTGAAAATAAGTCAACAAACAACACAGAACCCCAGCACGTTCATTTTAGGAACCCCTGAGCCCCCACAAAATATATATGTATATGTGTCAAAAATGAGAGCTATTGAGCGTGGCAAATGTATTCAACAAGTGACAGAGAAGCCCAATGCTACATCCAGCATGACAAAAATACACAGTAAAATACAGTCTACTGGATATAGATCCAATGTTGGTCTTTCTCCCTCCTAATAGAGGTAAATGAGAATTTTTATCCTAATAGAGGTATATTAGTATTTTATCTGGTAGTGTTAGGACCTGCGAACTGGGTCTGCCTTGCCGTGGCTGGCATGGGCACTGGCATACAGAAGTGTCCCACAAGAGATCCCTTCCCAAATGTATATGTGAGGGCAGCACTACCCTCCCCAGTGTATGATGGTGCACGTTGGAACCTTCCTGGTTATAGCAGGATAACCAGGGAATCCGGATAAGCACAACTGATGCCGCATACGTGGTTCCATGTGGCAGGGCCTCCAAACAATTCCCTTTGCACCTTATTTAGGGCAGCCGCATAGTAGGTCATCTGTTCATCTGAACTATAGGGTTTGTCCTGATATAGGGCCATCCCTACCACACAATCTAGGGTGGCTCAAGGCCTAGCTCGGGTCTCCAGGGGTTCCTGGCCTAGTCCCAGGCAGCATTACTGGCTACTCGGACACAAGCTTCGCCACCAATGTCGCCAGCAGAACTGACACACCGTCTCCTGTACCAGAGGATATCCTGTCCTTGGAGGGGATACCCTCTTCCTCTTGTCCTTAGGAGCACCAATATGGCTGCCACGCCTCCGAATGTAAGTTCGAAGAGCTGCATCAGCTCCCCCTGGAGGTGCGGTGGGCTACCCTGCTACACATCTTATATGCATTTATTCATAATGAATAAGAAATAATTGAGGGAATCTCTAGAGCTATAGGAACCATAATCACTACCCTCTCTCTACCCTCCTAACTGAATTTAAATTGTGTTTTGATAAATGTATACCACTGTAACTATTTTAGATATTGCTTATTAAAAGTTGAACTTTAATGTAATTCATCTCTATTTGAGGCACTCCACATTAATATATTTTTCATTTTGTCTAGATATAGAATAGTTGTGTGCACAAAGCTAAAAGAGTATCTTTTTCTGTCTTCTTGATTTTCATTAAATAAAAGCTTGGCTCAATCAACCTATTAATGGTTTTTTGCATACTGATATTTCTGGATAATTCACAATGTATTTTGTGTATCACATATGAAGTACTCATTGCATAAAAATATACCTTTGAGGTTGTTGAACTACAGTAAATATAATAGCTACAGTATCAACAGTTTGGTAAACTCACAATCAATAGTGGACATTCTGCTGTAAATATCATTCTTTCTTTCTATACTACTGTAGTAAATTGGAGTGTGTGATACTTGAAGTATATCATGTTTCCTATCACTGCATTTAAAGTTATAATTTTTTCCTAACTTTTGTTCTTTTAACTACAAAAGCACTCTCTTGTCTACTCTATGGGCTAACACAAAGCCATCCTCCATCTGAATCTAATCCCCATGTTCTCTCCCATATGTAATCTTCACTCCACCTTACATTCCCTCATTACCGCTTTCAAGACTTCTCCAGGGCTGTGGATTTCCTTACCTTGTATAATCAGTCTTTCCACCCTCCTCACCCCACCCCATAAACAAATTCAAGAGTTTCGTAAAACCCTGCTGATAGTCCTAGCCCGGCTAAGGGGCTTTATATCCTAACCAATCTATGTGTTAGCCCATT